>NC_084613.1:42092949-42095449 GCF_033978795.1 Nerophis ophidion
TCTGTGCAAACCTGGTGAAGAACTTCAGGAAACGTATGACCTCTGTAATTGCAAACAAAGGGTACTCTACCAAATATTAATGTTGGTGTTCAAATACTTTTTTCAGCTTTATCACACAAATAAATTGTTAAAAAATCATAGATTGTGATTTCTGGATTTTTCTTTTTAAGTTATCTCTCATACAGTGGACATGCACCTACCGTGAAAATTTCAGACCCCTCCATGATTTCTAAGTGGGAGAACTTGCAAAATAGCAGGGTGTTCAAATACTTATTTTCTTGACTGTATGTATAAACCCCGTTTCCATATGTGTTGGGAAATTGTGTTAGATGTAAATATAAACGTAATACAATGATTTGCAAATCCTTTTCAACCCATATTCAGTTGAATATGCTACAAAGACAACAAATTTGATGTTCAAACTGATAAACATTTTTTTTTGGGCAAATAATTATTAACTTTCGAATATGATGCCAGCAACACGTGACAAAGAAGTTTGGAAAGTTGGCAATAAATACTGATAAAGTTGAGGAATGCTCATCAAACACCTATTTGGAACATCCCACAGGTGTGCAGGCTAATTGGGAACAGGTGGGTGCCATGATTGGGTATAAAAGCAGCTTCCATGAAATGCTCAGTAATTCACAAACAAGGATGGGGCGAGGGTCACCACTTTGTAAGCAAATTGTCGAACATTTTTAGAACATCATTTCTCAATGAGCTATTGCAAGAAATTTAGGGATTTTACCATCTACGGTCCGTAAAATCATCAAAAGGTTTAGAGAATCTGGAGAAATCAATGCACGTAAGCGATGATATTACAGACCTTTGATCCTTCAGGCGGTACGACATCAAAAACCGACATCAGTGTGTAAAGGATATCACCACATGGGCTCAGGAACTCTTCATAAAACCACTGCCAGTAACTACAGATGGTCGCTACATCTGTAAGTGCAAGTTAAAACTCAGCTATGCAAAGCCAAACCCATTTATCAACAGCACCCAGAAACACCACCCGCTTCGTTAGGCCCGAGCTTATCTAAGATGGACTGATGCAAAGTGGAAAAGTGTCCTGTGGTCTGATGAGTCCACAGTTCCAAACTGTGGACGTGGTGTCATCCAGAAGAAAGAGGAAAATAACCATCCAAATTGTTATAGGCGCAAAGTTCAAAAGTTAGCATCTGTGATGGTATGGGGTTGTATTAGTGCCCAAGGCATGGGTAACTTACACATCTGTGAAGGCACCATTAATGCTGAAAGGTACATACAGGTTTTGGAGCAACATATGTTGTCATCCAAGCAACGTTATCATGGACACCCCTGCTTATTTCAGCAAGACAATGCCAAGCCACGTGTTACAACAGCGTGGCTTCGTAGTAAAAGAGTGCAGGTACTTTCCTGGCCCGCTTGCAGTCCAGACCATCGAAAACGTGTGGCGCATTACGAAGCGTAAAATACGACAGCGGAGACCCCGGACTGATGAACGACTAAAGCTCTACATAAAATTCCACTTTCAAAGCTTCAACAATTAGATTCCTCACTTCCCAAACGTTTATTGAGTATTGTTAAAAGAAAAGGTGATGTAACACAGAGGTGAACATGTCCTTTCCCAACTACTTTGGCACGTGTTGCAGCCATGAAATTCTAAGTTAATTATTATTTGCAAAAAGCAAATTAAGTATATGAGTTTGAACATCAAATATCTTGTCTTTGTAGTGCATTCAACTGAATGAGTTCAAAATGATTTGCAAATCATTGTATTCCGTTTATATTTACATCTAACACAATTTCCCAACTCATATGGAAACAGGATTTGTATGTATGTATGTATGTATATATATATATATATATACTGTGTGTGTGTGTGTGTGTGTGTATATATATATGTTTGTATGTATATTTATATATACTGTGTGTGTGTATATATATGTGTATATATATATATATATATATATATATATATATATATATATATATATATATTGTGTGTGTGTGTATATGTATGGCGGGGTGTGGAAGAATCAAACTTAAAGTGACCAAACATAGATATCTCCTGTCCGGGGCTCTCAGTCCTTCACACAGCACACGTCTTTAAATGTCATAGGTAATTTCCGCCGGATGCACCTGCCTTGACACAATAGAAAGCCAGACCTGAATGAGGCAGAGTTAAGAAAGATTTGTAGCTGGGCCCAACCTGGCCGCACAGCTGGTAGCACTTCAGGCTGATTGAGAAGGTACAGGGGAATGTACTGCCCCTCGATGATGCGGCCAAGGCTGGGGCGTTGTCCTCTGTGTTCCACTCTGCCTCCATTCCCTGGCTCCTCCCCTGTGAGGTGCTTACCTGTCAGACGGTGCTTGAGTGAGACACCGCAATATGTATACATCTATGTATGTATTAGGGGTGTGGGAAAACATCGATTCGAATACGAATCGCGATTCTCACGTTGCGCGATTCAGAATCGATTCTCTTTTTTTTTTTTTATCCATCCAACAAAACAAT
>NC_084613.1:42105449-42147949 GCF_033978795.1 Nerophis ophidion
CGCGTTGCACAACTGAGCAAGAAGATAAGTACATTAGAGTCTCTAGTTTGAGAAACAGACGCCTCACAGGTCCCCAACTGGCATCTTCATTAAATAGTACCCGCAAAACACCAGTGTCAACATCTTCAGTGAAGAGGCGGTTGCGGGATTCTGGGCTTCAGGGCAGAGTGGCAAAGAAAAAGCCATATCTGAGACTGGCCAATAAAAGAAAAAGATTAAGATGGGCAAAAGAACACAGACATTGGACAGAGAAAGACTGGAAAAAAGTGTTGTGGACGGATGAATCCAAGTTTGAGGTGTTTGGATCACAAAGAAGAACGTTTGTGAGACGCAGAACAACTGAAAAGATGCTGGAAGAATGCCTGACGCCATCTGTTAAGCATGGTGGAGGTAATGTGATGGTCTGGGGTTGCTTTGGTGCTGGTAAGGTGGGAGATATGTACAGGGTAAAAGGGATTCTGAAAAAGGAAGGCTATCACTACATTTTGCAACGCCATGCCATACCCAGTGGACAGCGCATTATTGGAGCCAATTTCATCCTACAACAGGACAATGACCCAAAACACACCTCCAAATTGTGCAAGAACTATTTAGAGAAGAAGCAGGCAGCTGGTATTCTATCGGTAATGGAGTGGCCAGAGCAGTCAGCAGATCTGAACCCCATTGAGCTGTTGTGGGAGCAGCTTAACCGTATGGTACGCAAGAAGTGCCCATCCAACCAATCCAACTTGTGGGAGCGGCTTCTAGAAGCACGCGTGGGGTGCAATTTCTCCACATTACCTCAACAAATTAACAGCTAGAATGCCAAAGGTCTGCAATGCTGTAATTGCTGCAAATGGAGGATTCTTTGACGAAAACAAAGTTTGATGTAAAAAAAAATCTTATTTCAAATACAAATCATTATCTAACCTTGTCAATGTCTTGACTCTATTTTTCTATTAATTTCACAACGTATGGTGGTGAATAAGTGGAAAACACAAAATTGTTTGGTTGACCCCAAACATTTGAACAGCAGTGTATATATATATATATATATATATATATATATATATTTATATTTATCTATCCATCTATATATATATATATATATATATATATATATATATTTATCTATCTATCTATATATATATATATATATATATATATATATATATATATATATATATATATATATAGATAGATAGATATATCTATATAGATATACATATCTATATAGATATATGTATAGATATATCTATATAGATATATATATATATATATATAGATATAGATGTAGATCCCACACACGTGTGTGTGTGCGTGCGTACGTGCGTGCGTGTGTGCGTGCGTGCGTGTGTGTGCGGGTCATGATATGCAGTTAAACTGACTTTGATACACAATGTGACCATAGAAGTTTAGATGCATTCATGGAGGGAGGAATACCGTACATTTTTTAGCGTGAGCTCGTTGTCCACAAGACAACGTTTGGTCATTAATACAGTTGTGAGCAAAATTATTCTACCCCCACACAATTTTGGTGTTTTAGCAAGTTGTACATTTATTCCGTATTTTGTTAATAGTCATATCAAATAAAGATGCATTAAATAGACAAATGCAAATTGAATTACAACATTATATTTTGCAACATACCAAACAGTGTCATTTCTCTTAATATCTCATTCACAAAATTATTCAACCCCTTGGAGATCATAACTCTTAAGAACAGAATTTGAATAAGGTCTTTTCAAACAGGTGTTGAAAACACCTGTAGATGTGATTAGAACCATAACGAGCAACAATTACACTGATTGAAAAAGACTTTGACGCTCAGCTTCTTGTAGATGGTCAATGGTGTATTTTTAACATGGTGAAGTCCAGGGAGTCAAAGAAGTCAAGAGAGGAGGTAACATCTCTTCATAAGAAAGGATATGGATATAAGAAAATAGTAAAGACATTACACATTCCAAGAGGCACAGTTGGGAGCATATTTTGCAAGTTTAAAGCCACAGTGGAAACACTACCTGGACGTGGTAGAAAGAGGATGCTGTGTGCAACTGCTGTCCGGTATTTGAAGCGTGAAGTGGTGAAAAAACCCCGGGTAACAGCTGAGGAACTACAACAGGACATTGCAGAGGGGGGAACGCAGGTTTCGTCCCAGACAATAAGGTGTGAACTACGAGATGAAGGTCTCCATCCCAGAACTCCCAGGCGCACCCCACTTATGACTACCAGGCACAAGAAAAATAGACTCCAGTATGCCCAAAATCATCTGGACAAACCCCAAAGGGTTTGGGAAACTGTTTTATAGAGTGATGAGACAAAACTGGAACTCTTTGGGCCTATGAATCAACATTATGTCTGGAGGATAAAAAAATGAAGCTTACAAAGAGAAGAACACCTATCCTACAGTTAAGCATGGTGGGGGGTCAATCATCCTCTGGGGCTGTTTCTCTGCCTCAGGTACCGGGAATCTCCAGCGCGTTCAAGGCATTATGAATTCTATTTCCTACCAGGATATATTAGCTGCAAATGTCATGAAGTCAGTGACGAAGCTGAGGCTTGGGAGACGTTGGACCTTCCAACAGGACAACGATCCCAAGCATACCTCCAAATCAACATCAGAGTGGTTGCAGAAGAAGGGCTGGAAGACTCTGGAGTGGCCTTCATAGTCGCCAGACCTAAATCCTATAGAAAACCTGTGGTGGGACTTGAAGAAGGCAGTTGCAGCACGCAAGCCCAAGAATATGAATGAACTGGAGGCCTTTGCCCAAGAGGAATGGGCTAAAATACCTGTAAATCGTTTCAAGAAGCTTGTGTCCGGTTATGTATCACGTTTGAAGGATGTAATGACTGCCAAAGGGTGTTCTACTAAGTACTAAAGATGCATGTAACTAGGGGGTTGAATAATTTTGTCAATGAGGTATTAAGAAAAATGTCCTTTTTTGGTATTTTGTAAAAATACAGTGTTACAATTTAAGTTGCATTTGTCTATTTGACACATCTTTATTTGATATGACTATAAACAAAATGCGGAATAAATATCCAACTTGCTAAAACAAAGAATTTTGATCACAACTGTAGATGAACAAAACAGTACAGTAACCAGAGGAAGCGCTGCTTCATGCAAACAAGGACATTGCAGAGTGGGCGGGGCACCGACAAGTCTGAGACCTAGATGTAAACTGCACAAAAATATAAACGCAACACTTTTGTTTTTGTCCCATTTTTCACAAGTTGTATTCAAAGATCTAAAACTTTGACTCTATATACAAAAGACCTATTCCTCTCAAAAGATGGCGGCGCCCGGACGGGCTGCAACATTGCGGAGCTCTTGCTAAAGATGGAACATAGAAATACCGGACAATTCTGCAAACTTCATGGCTGGCTCACATCGTGGTCACTCCGTGATCACGTACGACCGCCAGACACTTCTGGATGTGGACATATCGGGCCGTTTTGGACTGATAGACGTGTGCTTGCTAGACGTGCTAACTAGCATGGGAATACTTCGGCGGCTACATCCAGCGGCCTGTGAAGCAGGGGAGTATAGTAGCAGCGGGGGCCGTCTACGGAGCAGACGCCAGCGGTGTGATCGGAAACGCGGATGTTGAGCGGGGCTAAAAACAAAGCAGAAGGCTAATCCCCACAGAACACCACTTCCCTCCATCCTGAAGCCGGATTTAAATGGAAGATGCGAGACTACTGGTCTGGGTAAGGAGTCAGTTAAATTAGAACAAGTTTTTTCTGCTTTGATTGTTTCAGAATTGGACATGTGTTCTACTGAGGTGGCAAACTATGATGCGTGCAGTTTATCAAAGCAACAAACAAACAATCGGAACATGCGTTCTACTGAGTTGGCAAACTATGATGCGTGCAGTTTATCAAAGCAACAATCAAACAATCGGAAAATTCCCGTCGTATCAATTCCTAGATATGATCGTAATTGTACTAAATGCACTGGGCATAATAAACACAACATTATTAATATTGCTACTACGGATAATTTGATCAAAAATTCCCTAAAACAGCCCACTACCTATAATATATGTTTTTTAAACATAAGATCATTGTCTCCCAAAACGTTGTTAGTTAATGATATCATCAGAGACAACAATCTTAACGTCATCGGTCTCAGCGAAACCTGGCTTAAACCAAACAACTTTTTTGCACTAAATGAGGCATGTCCTCCTAACTTTACACATGCGCATATTGCCCGTCCTCTTAAAAAGGGTGGAGGGGTCGCACTAATATACAACGAAAACTTTAACCTTAGTCCTAACATAAATAATAAATATAAATCGTTTGAGGTGCTTACTATGAGGTCTGTCACACCGCTGCCTCTACACCTGGCTGTTATCTACTGCCCCCCAGGGCCCTATTCGGACTTTATCAATGAATTCTCAGAGTTCGTTGCTGATCTAGTGACACACGCCGATAATATAATCATAATGGGGGACTTTAATCTCCATATGAATACCCCATCGGACCCACTGTGCGTAGCGCTCCAGACTATAATTGATAGCTGTGGTCTCACACAAATAATAAATGAACCCACGCATCGCAACGGTAATACGATAGACCTAGTGCTTGTCAGAGGTATCACCGTTTCCAAAGTTATGATACTCCCGTATACTAAAGTATTGTCCGATCATTACCTTATAAAATTTGAGGTTCAGGCGCATGTTCGTCAAACTAATAATAATAATAACTGCTATAGCAGCCGCAACATTAATACGGCCACAACGACAACTCTTGCTGACCTACTGCCCTCGGTAATGGCACCATTCCCAAAATATGTGGGCTCTCTTGATAACCTCACTAACAACTTTAACGACGCCCTGCGCGAAACCATTGATAACATAGCACCGCTAAAGTTAAAAAAGGCTCCAAAAAAGCGTACCCCGTGGTTTACAGAAGAAACTAGAGCTCAGAAACTATTATGTAGAAAGCTGGAACGCAAATGGCGCACGACTAAACTTGAGGTGCACCATCAAGCATGGAGTGATGGTTTAATAACTTATAAACGCATGCTTACCTTAGCTAAAGCTAAATATTACTCAAATCTCATCCACCGTAATAAAAACGATCCTAAATTTTTGTTTAGTACGGTAGCATCGCTAACCCAACAAGGGACCCCTTCCAGTAGCTCCACCCACTCAGCTGATGACTTTATGCAATTCTTTAGTAAGAAAATTGAAGTCATTAGAAAGGAGATTAAAGACAATGCGTCCCAGCTACAACTGGGTTCTATTAACACTGATACGATTGTATATACGGCGGATACTGCCCTCCAAAATAGTTTCTCTCGTTTTGAGGAAATAACATTAGAGGAATTGTTACAACGTGTAAATGGAATAAAACAAACAACATGTTTACTTCACCCTCTTCCTGGGAGACTGATCAAGGAGCTCTTTGTATTATTAGGTCCATCAGTGCTAAATATTATAAACTTATCACTTTCCTCGGGCACTGTTCCCCTAGCATTCAAAAAAGAGGTTATTCATCCTCTTCTTAAAAGACCTAACCTCGATCCTGACCTCATGGTAAACTACCGACCGATGTCTCATCTTCCCTTTATTTCAAAAATCCTCGAAAAAATTGTTGCGGAGCAGTTAAATGAACTCCTAGCGTCTAACAATCTATGTGAAACCTTTCAATCCGGTTTCAGGGCAAATCACTCCACGGAGACAGCCCTCGCAAAAATGACTAATGATCTATTGCTAACTTTGGATTCTGATGCGTCATCTATGTTGCTGCTCCTCGAACTTAGGTATGCTTTCGATACGTCGATCATAATATTTTATTAGAACGTATCAAAACACGAATTGGTATGTCAGACTTAGCCCTGTCTTGGTTTAACTCTTATCTTACTGATAGGATGCAGTGCGTCTCCCATAACAATGTGACCTCGGACTACGTTAAGGTAACGTGTGGAGTTCCCCAGGGTTCGGTCCTTGGCCCTGCACTCTTCAGCATCTACATGCTAGGTGACATCATACGCAAATACGGTGTTAGCTTTCACTGTTATGCTGATGACACCCAACTCTACATGCCCCTAAAGCTGACCAACACGCCGGATTGTAGTCAGCTGGAGGCGTGTCTTAATGAAATTAAACAATAGATGTCCGCTAACTTTTTGCAACTCAACGCCAAAAAAACGGAAATGCTGATCATCGGTCCTGCTAGACACCGACCTCTATTTAATAATACAACTCTAACATTTGACAACCAAACAATTAAACAAGGCGACGCGGTAAAGAATCTGGGTATTATCTTTGACCCAACTCTCTCCTTTGAGGCACACATTAAAAGCGTTACCAAAAAGGCCTTCTTTCATCTCCGTAATATCGCTAAAATTCGCTCCATTCTGTCCACTAAAGACGCTGAGATCATTATCCATGCGTTTGTTACGTCTCGCCTAGACTACTGTAACGTATTATTTTCGGGTCTCCCCATGTCTAGCATTAAAAGATTACAGTTGGTACAAAATGCGGCTTCTAGACTTTTGACAAGAACAAGAAAGTTTGATCATCAATCAATGTTTACTTATATAGCCCTAAATCACTAGTGTCTCAAAGGGCTGCACAAACCACCACGACATCCTCGGTAGGCCCACATAAGGGCAAGGAAAACTCACACCCAGTGGGACATCGGTGACAATAATAATCCAGTGGGACGTCTGTGACAATAATGATTATGAGAACCTTAGAGAGGAGGAAAGCAATGGAAGTGTGGAGTTCCCCAGGGTTCGGTCCTTGGCCCTGCACTCTTCAGCATCTACATGCTAGGTGACATCATACGCAAATACGGTGTTAGCTTTCACTGTTATGCTGATGACACCCAACTCTACATGCCCCTAAAGCTGACCAACACGCCGGATTGTAGTCAGCTGGAGGCGTGTCTTAAAATGCCTGTACTGGCTCACCTGCACTGGCTTCCTGTGCACTTAAGATGTGACTTTAAGGTTTTACTACTTACGTATAAAATACTACACGGTCTAGCTCCATCCTATCTTGCCGATTGTATTGTACCATATGTCCCGGCAAGAAATCTGCGTTCAAAGGACTCTGGCTTTTTAGTGATTCCCAAAGCCCCAAAAAAGTCTGCGGGCTATAGAGCTTTTTCACTTCGGGCTCCAGTACTCTGGAATGCCCTCCCGGTAAAAGTTCGACATGCCACCAGAGTAGAAGCATTTAAGTCTCACCTTAAAACTCATTTGTATACTCTAGCCTTTAAATAGACTCCCTTTTTAGACCAGTTGATCTGCCGTTTCTTTTCTTTTTCTCCTATGTCCCACTCTCCCTTGTGGAGGGGGTCCGGTCCGATCCGGTGGCCATGTACTGCTCGCCTGTGTATCGGCTGGGGACAGCTCTGCGCTGCTGATCCGCCTCCGCTTGGGATGGTTTCCTGCTGGCTCCGCTGTGAACGGGACTCTTGCTGCTGTGGTGGATCCGCTTTGGACTGGACTCTCGCGACTGTTTTGGATCCATTATGGATTGAACTCTCACAGTATCATGTTAGACCCGCTCGACATCCATTGCTTTCCTCCTCTCCAAGGTTCTCATAGTCATCATTGTCACCGACGTCCCGCTGAGTGTGAGTTTTCCTTGCCCTTATGTGAGCCTACCGAGGATGTCGTAGTGGTTTGTGCAGCCCTTTGAGACACTAGTGATTTAGGGCTATATAAGTAAACATTGATAGATTGATTGAAATATTGATCTCAAATCTGTCTAAATATGTGTTAGTGAGTTTTTCTTATTTGCCAAGCTAATCCTTCCCACAACACAGGTGTGGTATTTTAAGATGCTGATTAAACAGCATTATTATTGCACAAGTGTGCTTTAGGCTGCCCACAATAAAAGGCCACTTTGAAATGTGCAGTATGAAATGTGTAATATCACAGTTCTGCATGACTTTGTTGTAGAATGTCCTGCATAAACGTGATATCATATCAAGTAAGTTGATGTTTTTTATCCTCTTGCCTTTATTTTTCGTCATGTTTGTTGCATCTTTGTTGCTCTTGCTCGATTATAAAAGATGTCGATCAAGGAGGTGGTCTGGGAAGAAGAGGAGCAATGTTCATATATTCTCAATATTCAGTGTTTTATTGTTCATAGTTATTATTGTAAATCCCACACATTCTATGATTTAATGTACATTCTGACTGTCTATAATTCAGTTAAAAAAACTAAAGTACATTTCGTTTTTGAGATGGTCTTTTTTTTTCATTTTTACTGAAACTTGTACATGAAAATACAAAATGTCAGATTTACAATACTATGGACAATAAGACCCAGGATATATGAATATGAACGATGCTCCTCTACTTCCCAGACCACTTCCTTTATCGACATCTTTTATAGTGGAGCAAGAGCAACAAAAATATAACAAACACAGCGAAACGTAAACGCAAAGGGTAAAATACATCCACATATTCAATATAATATCACTGTTCTGCAGAACTTTGCTATAGAACTCCGCTTGCGCCTGACACTTGCCGCGCCGTAAACAAGCGTTGCCTACTGTACCCCACTCTGTTTGTGCCTTGTCTGCATGAAGCAGAGCTTTGTAGGTCACTCAGAAGTGCAGATTTTAACCATTGCAATCATTTCTATTAGTTTGAAAATAAAATATCCAACGGGCTGCATTGAAATGTATATTATTTTGTATAATGCCAAGGTATCAGATTTATAGATTCATACAGCGCTATTCTAGACACTGAAATCGCTACAACATTCACAAATTGATGGTGGTAAGATACATTTGTAGCCACAGCTGTCCTGCGGTGGACTGATTGATGGGTGGCTGCCAGTTTGCGCTTACAGCCCCTCTGACTGCCGCCAAACATTCATTCAAATTCATACACAAGTGTGAGCAACACTGGGAGCATGGTGGGTGAAGTGTCTTACTCAAGGATACTATGACTGTGACTCGGATGGCAGAAGCTGTAAGATGTGGGCAGGTCTCTGTGAGCTGAGAGGTGTGGTAATGTTGGGATATTTCAATATTTTTCTTAATATTTAGCTGTACTCACATGTTTGATTAGATTCAATTTGTATATCTAAGAATGTCCTGAGTTCAATCCCGGGCTCAGGACTTTTCTGTGTGGAGTTTGCATGTTTTCCCCGTGACTGCGTGGGTTCCCTCCGGGTACTGCGGCTTCCTCCCACCTCCAAAGACATGCACCTGGGGATAGGTTGATTGGTAACACTAAATTGGCCCTAGTGTGTGAATGTGAATGGAAATTTTGTCTTTCCATCTGTGTTGGCCCTGCGATGAGATGGCGACTTGTCCAAGGTGTACGACGTCTTCCGCCCGAATGCAGCTAAAATAGGCTCCAGCACCCCCCGCGACCCCAAAAGGGAGAAGCGGTAGAAAAAATGGATGGATGGATGGATATTTAGCATTTAGATTTAAATGTAACTTATAACTTTAGAGTTAATATTTAGATTTAAAATCTAGATTTTTATTTGTACTTATAACTATGGTTATGGTATTTGTTCATCTGCGCCACATGCGTCACATATTTACAGTTTCACATTTCAACATGACCAGAAAAGAGCAGGAAGAAGCATACTTTTTTTTTATCCCACCCCTTTTCCGTTTCAGACCATTTGCTAACACGTTTGTTCACTTCCTCTACTGAATCTGTAACAAACAAACCAATAAACCCCTAAAGTTCACATTGATTAATAGTTATTGATAATATGTGAGCCATATAATTTGCTTAATATGTTATAGATAATAATTACTAATATTAATTCCTCAATAATGGTTAATATCCTAAACTGGATTATATTAGTACATTGTTTGTCTTTTTGGCCTAATCCATTCCATAATTTAACCCAAAAGAGAAAACTCTCTATTAAGAAGTCTAAGAGAAATTGTCCAAATGTATTATTTCTGAGTATCATTGACAATAATCTGTGGCTGTATTTAGACCATGGATGTCAAACATGCGGCCCGCAAGCCAGATCTAAATGTCCACTGTGTGTCGCTATAGCTATGCTGTTAGTCAAGCAAATATACCAAGCAAGATCTACATGATAAAGCCGGGCTGCGACTTCTCCTTCTCCAGGAGTAAAATAAACAATTGGTAACCCCACTTAAAATGCTGCATGAGACACTGCACATTGAAATAGTTCTGTGAAAATTATTGTCTTCTGTGCAAATTTTAAAGAGAGTGAACAGCATGTGATTTACTGCAATACTGTCAGTCTTTTAAGTTGTTATTTTTGGTTTGTTGAAATTGTTCACACATTGCACAGATTGTATTTGTCTAATGATACACAGTGATGCCTAGAAGGCAGGGAGGTGCTCAACCCTCTTAAATAGTTTCTACCTCTGTTTGTATGGTGTGTTGAGTTAGCACAGGATTAATATGTGAAAATGACAAATGAGGTAGTTCAGTCCAAGATGGGCTTGGATTTAAAGTTGAATTGCTTTGTAGATACACTGAGATTAAGTCTAAAGTCATTGTGTTTTTCATGGTGTTTTTGAAACTGCACCAATTTCAAAAACCCTGCACCAAAAGGATTATTTGTGATATGTAAATTTTCTAAATGTTGTTCTATTTGAGGTCGAAGTAACAAAAAGAATACAATCTGAAGTTGTTGTGGTAGTATTTTTATGTTATTATGCCATGATTTTACCCATTGTGGCCATGTGGTAATAGATTTCCTCCATTCGGACCCTGAGCTAAAATGAGTTTGACACCCCTGATTTAGACCTTTCTGGTTTCATAATTCAACATTGCAAAAAAAAGCCAAATCACAAAGCACTTTTAAGCTGTCCCTTAAATGTTTACTTTAATGTATATTTTTTGACACTCCTTGGTCTGAGCACAGCCATCTTCATCATCAGTATGTCATCTTATCAAATCTTTTTATTATGCTCTTGTGTTCATAGTATATTGCATCTCTCTGCTCAGAAGCCATGCAGACATCTGTGAATGTCACATTTGAACCGCACCCACCACTGCTGTGGGACAGTGTTTTGCTTTCACTAAGGAGTTAAAACTTTGCAGCATAATGCAATAAATTACCTATCTCCATGCTTATATGTATTAGATTTATTTATTTATGCAGAAAAACTATGTAATGTTGGGATTTTATTTAGTTGCAACTCTTTCATCATTTGTAACAATTTTTAGAGGAAGTATGCATTTTTTTTTTAATCCTCCTATGGAGAGGGATTCACCAAAGTCATGTAGAACTCCTCGAAGAAGGACACTGCAGCACACTCATAGTTAAAGCTCTTCTTACCCTCACAGTTGTTTCATATCCACCAATCAAAGCATTTTACATTGATTTCTATTAAACATAACATATGGAAGAGAGTATTAAATTCAACTTTTAGAAATAGACATTTAACTAAATTTCCTAATTTACTCCTGGATTTTGATCCTACTAAACTGAATCATAAACGGTTAACTGCAAATTATTATGCCAATCTCTAATCACACTATTACTACAAAACCCAAAACCAGTGAAGTTGGCAAATTGTGTAAATCGTTAATAACAACAAAATACAATGATTTGCAAATCATTTTCAACCTATATTCAATTGAATAAACTGCAAATACAGGATACTTAACGTTCGAACTGGAAAACTTAATTTTTTGCAAATATTAGCTCATCTGGAATTTGATGCCTGCACCATGGCGCACGTGGCAAAAAAGACTGAGAAAGTTGAGGAATGCTTATCAAACACTTATTTGGAACATCCCACAGGTGAACAGGCTAATTGGGAACAGGTGGGTGCCGTAATTGGGTATAAAAGCAACTTCCATGAAATACTCAGTCATTCACAAACAAGGATGGGGTGAGGGTCACCACTTTGTGAAAGAATGTGTGAGCAAATTGTCGAACAGTTAAAGAACAACATTTCTCAACGAGCAATTGCAAGGAATATTTTCAAAATGTTCAGAGAATCTGGAGAAATCACTGCACGTAAGCGGCAAGGCCCGTGACCTTCGATCCCTCAGGCGGTACTGCATCAAAAAGCGATATCAGTGTAAAGGATATCACCACATGGACTCAGGGACACTTCAGAAAACCACTGTCAGTAACTACAGTTCGTCGCTACATCTGTAAGTGCAAGTAAAAAATCAACTATGCAAAGAGAAAGCCATTTATCAACAACACTCAGAAACGCTGCCGGCTTCACTGGGCCCGAGCTCATCTAAGATGGACTGATGCAAAGTGGAAAAGTGTTCTTTGGTCTGACGAGTCCACATTTCAAATTGTTTTTGGAAACTGTGGACGTCGTGGCCTCTGGAACAAAGAAGAAAATAACTATCTGGATTGTTGTAGGTGCAAAGTGCAAAAGCCAACATTTGTGATGGTATGCAGTAGGGGTGTAACGGTACGTGTATTTGTATTGAACCGTTTCGGTACGGGGGTTCCGGTTCGGTGCGGAGGAGTAACGAACGAGTTCGACACGAACATATGAAGTAGCCGCCTATGCTAAAATCTTAACAAGCTGCTCCGCTCCGCTCTGCCTCTTGTCTCCTGCACAGCATCCTGCATTGTCCCACCCACACAACCATCTGATTGGTTACAACAGTAGCGATAACAAGCCAATCAGCAGTGCGTATTTAGAGCGCATCTAGTCAGCGCTTCAGCGTTGAGCAGATAGGCGTTTAGCAAGGGAGCAACGGACTCTCTCCAAGTTATACTAAACACTTCCAAGTCAACTACTTTCTAAACATCACTATGAGCCCGTTGATCTTCTAGAAACAAACACACTGAAATCTTTTGACTAAGTTATTTTAAAATAGAATAAAATAAAATAAATAGATGCATTTTTAACAACCCATTGAATTGCATGTTTTTAGTTTTCTTGTGCTTCATTGATAGTATTTTAGTCTCAGTATTCTATCTGGTTTGTACTGAAGCACGATACAATTTATTAAATAAAAAATGCATAGTAAATAAAATCTGTTATTATTTATAATTTCTGGCGGGCGTCCTACACTGTTCAGTGTTCCTTGAATGCACCGCATCTCTTTTCTTCTGAATATAAACCGATCACTTTGAGATACACTAACAGAGCCCCGCCTGTAGGTTTAATTTGTACAATTGAATAGCTTATGTAAACATCCAAGTGTTCAAAAAACACTTAGATTGGGGTATGTTGTTGGAAAGATGTAAAAAGCTCTAGTTTTCATGATAGCCTTTAAGATAGCCAGCTAGTGCCAGTCAGTGAGTTTTTCAAAGTGCATTTATCGATCTTGATTTTTTGATAATTTTAATTCAAAATGGGTGTGCTAACCGTTGGAAGCTTAACCGCAGTAATCATTATTAAGGTTATCATGACTATCGCTTATGGTCACATAACTATTGTTTATTGTTAATATTGTCACAGAGGACATCAGAGCAGTGGTGTAAATTTTGGGTACAGTTTATTACTGATTATCTGATCCTGTTGTTACTCTAGACCAGAGGTGCCCAAAGTGAGGCCCATTTGGTATGGCCCACCAAAGAATAGCTTCCCAAATGCATTATGTATTCATGCTGACCTCATTCAAGCTTACAGATTCATTGATGGCATAGCAAAGACTAGTAGTTGTCCTTAATCAAACAGAAACTATCTCCACTATCTATCTATATATGGCAGTATAAAGCTAGACTCTTCACCGTGTGTCTGTACACCTATAGCCGATTGGCACATTTTCACTTTGGCCCTTGTATGTAAACAATGCGGGCATCCTTGCTTTAGACCTTGGTCAGGACACGAAGTAAAAATTAACTGTCTGGGATCTGATCATTTACATAAGACAGGATAGTCCCCCCTAAAACCAGATGTTGTTTCGTTAAAGTTAAAGTAACCATGATTGTCACACACACACACTCAGTGTAGCAAAATGATTCTTTGCATTTGACCCATCACCCTTGATCACCCCCTGGAAGGTGAGAGGAGCAGTGAGCAGCAGCGGTGGCCACGCCTGGGAATACTTTTTGGTGAATTCACGACCAACCGATCTCGGGCGGACACTTTAACCACACAGCCACTAAGCAGGTTTAGAGTAGACATTGGGTATTTTGACCTATGCATGTCACAGATAAGTTTAAAAAGATACCCAAGTATTGATTTAAAAATTGCAAAACATGGTGACTGACTATAGGGAGAGATCACTTTCAAATGTGCTACAAGCATTACATCCCCCCCATTAATGCTCTGAGCATGTAAAATATGCCCATTTCCATGAGTTGGGAAATTGTGTTAGATGTAAATATAAACGGAATACAATGATTTGCAAATAATTTTCAACCCATATTCAGTTGAATATGCTACAAAGACAATATATTTGATGTTCAAACTGATAAACATTTTTTTCCCCAAATAATCATTAACTTTAGAATTTGATGCCAGCAACACATGACAAAGAGGTTGGGAAAGGTGGCAATAAATACTGATAAAGTTGAGAAATGCTCATCGAACACTTATTTGGAACATCCCACAGGCGTGCAGGCTAATTGGGAACAGGTGGGTGCCATGATTGGGTGTAAAAGCAGCTTCCACGAAATGCTAAGTAATTCACAAACAAAGATGGGGTGAGGGTCACCAGTTTGTAAGCAAATTGTCGAACAGTTTAAGAACAACATTTCTCAACGAGCTATTGCAAGGAATTTAGGGATTTTACTATCTACGGTCCGTAAAATCATCAAAAGGTTCAGAGAATCTGGAGAAATCACTGCACGTAAGCGATGATATTACGGACCTTTGATCCCTCAGGCGGTACTGCATCAGAAACCGACATCAGTGTGTAAAGGATATCCCCACATGGGCTCAGGAACACTTCATAAAACCACTGTCAGTAACTACAGTTGGTTGCTTCATCTGTAAGTGCAATTTAAAACTCTTCTATGTAAAGCAAAACCCATTTATCAACAACGTCAAGGAATGCCGCTGGCTTCTCTGGGCCGAGCTCATCCAAGATGGATTGATGCAAAGTGGAAAAGTGTTCTGTGGTCTGACGAGTCCACATTTCAAATTATATTTGGAAACTGGGGGCGTGGTGTCCTCCGGTACAAAGAGGAAAATAATCATCAGGATTGTTATAGGCGCAAAGTCCAAAAGCCAGCATCTGTGATGGTATGGGGGTTTATTAGTGCCCAAGGCATGGGTAACATATGTTGTCATCCAAGCAACGTTATCATGGACGCCCCTGCTTATTTCAGCAAGACAATGCTAAGCCACTTGTTACAACAGCGTGGTTTCGTAGTAAAAGAGTGCGGGTACTTTCCTGGCCCGCCTGCACTCCAGACCTGTCTCCCATCGAAAATGTGTGACGCATTATGAAGCGTAAAATACGACAGCGGAGACCCCGGACTGTTGAACAAATAAAACTCTACATAAAACAAGAATCAAAAAGAATTCCACTTTCAAAGCTTCAACCATTAGTTTCCTCAGTTCCCAAATGTTTATTGAGTGTTGTTAAAAGAAAAGGCGATGTAACCCAGTGGTGAACATGCCGTTTCCCAACTACTATGGCACATATTGCAGCCATGAAATTCTAAGTTAATTATTATTTGCACAAAAAAAAATGTTTATGAGTTTGAACATCAAATATCTTGTCTTTGTAGTGCATTCAATTGAATATGGGTTGAAAAGGATTTGCAAATCATTGTATTCCGTTTATATTTACATCAAACACAATCTCCCAACTCATATGGAAACAGGGTTTGTAGTTACTGTGTGTGTATTTTCAACTAATTGTAATGATTTGGTAACATTTAGTTACAAAGGTTAGCTATCGTAACCACAGCATGACTGCAAATTGTTGATTGATTGTCTTACACTGCTTTTTGTGTAGGTGCACATGCTTTGACATGTACTGTTTGTGTACGAGACAGCTGTGCACATGCTTTGACATGTACTGTTTGTGTACGAGACAGCTGTGACAGCCAATAACAGCAGTCATTTGATTCGACCCAACAACGTTCAAGACAATTTTTATGCAGATTAATTGATTGTTGTGAATTAACTTGCATGTTTTTGTAAAATCTATTCTTTTAAACCAACATTAGTAACATAAGATAACGGGTACTGGTGTCCTTATATTTTTTGATTGAAAATGTTTTTAGTTTTTATTTTCACCGGTTATATACAGCAGCTTTATGTTTAGAGATTGGTAAAATTAAATCTAAATTTACTGCACCAGTGGATTTAAAAACAAACAAACAAAAAAACACCATTTAAAATGATTTTCTACTGCTTACTTAAATTCTCATTGAGCTAGGAATGTATTTAAGTTTTAATAAATATTGACCTGCAAGGAGGAACAAAGAATTTGTTCCTTCTCTTTTCTTTTTTTCCATCTTCCTTTAGTCATTATGCACTCAAAACAGAATGCTTCTTTTAAGGGCAGAACATATGCTCAGGTTCAAGTTGTTATCAGCATGACATTTAGAGCTGTAACAACTTTTTCCTATGCCGCCTACCCGCCAACGCTCTATGGCACCACATTGTGGTAAACGCTGCATGCTCCACTACACCCCGGCCTTTATTTCTTAAAAAAAGACGGCCAAACTTCCTCTACTGTGACACAGCATTAGATGTTTTGCTTAAGGCCTGTATCACCCGTTCACCCTCTGTGACTCTTACAAATAATAACATTGCTGAGCAGAAATATATTGTAAGACAGGTTAGATGTCAGTTTGAGTACATGTTGATATTCAACATGAAGAAAAGCAAGTTCAACTGCGCACAAATGTGCCACTGTTCGCCCAAGGGGTTGCCATACTTGATCTTTAATATAGGAAACAGTGAAGGCCCGAAGGGGTTCTCCAGGGCAGAATGTGGTCATATCCATGGGCTCGGTCATTGACTCCAATGAAATCTATCTAAGCATTATAAATTAGGATTATATTTAAATTTCACTTAGCAGTGCATACATGTGTGTGTGTTGGTAAGCCATCCGCAACAGCTAAGCAGTAGGCTTCACAAACATCTGCAACCAGCACAACCTGCTGGACCTGCTTTGTTGTTTCTAGTTAATTGTTTAAATTCCCCTCACGTCACGTACACATAGGCACAAGTATGTAATTATACATTTAAGGGCTTCTACTAAACATATTTATCTCACATATAATGCTATATTTGTGTTAAAAAAATTTAAGAAACCCTTTCAAGGGGACATATTATGACTTTTTTTTACATTTGAAACACTTCCCTGTGGTCTACATAATATGTAATTATGTAATGGTGGTTCTTTGGTCAAGATTTTGCATAGATTATGTTCTACGGACTTTTTTCAAGCTACTTTGTGGCCGTATTTTCAGGATGCGCCATTTTGTGGGCGGTCTTAATTATGTGCCTCCACTTAGACTGCGTCTCCTCGCTGTCATCCATGTTGTAGTTTTTAGTGCTTCCATTGCAAGTCTACTGACATACTGTACATACATTTAGACTATATGCTAATTTGTATTTGAAATGGCAAGAGCATAACATGCCTGTTCATGTATAAGCCAGTCCGCCCCAGAGAAGGAGCTTATTGACTACAGTGTCTGACTGCAATGGCAGACTTGCGCAAAGCACTTTGGGTAAACCTCTACCATATGGATTACACCTTGAAAAAATGTCACTCTTGGAGCAAATTCCAAACAGATCGTTTGGAGGAAGCATGAAAGAAAGACAACATTTTTTTTAATAAATATATCCGCCATGCCTCCATGGTTTGATTTCAAAGTCTTGGGACCTACAAACCCCATTTCCATATGAGTTGGGAAATTGTGTGAGATGTAAATATAAACGGAATACAATGATTTGCAAATAATTTTCAACTCATATTCAGTTGACTATGCTACAAAGACAACATATTTGATGTTCAAATTGATAAACTTTTTTTTTTTTTGCAAATAATCATTAACTTTAGAAAGGTGGCAATAAATACTGATAAAGTTGAGGAATGCTCATCAAACACTTATTTGGAACATCCCAAAGGTGTGCAGGCTAATTGGGAACAGGTGAGTGCCATGATTGGGTATAAAAGCAGCTTCCATGAAATGCTAAGTCATTCACAAACAAGGGTGGGGCGAGGGTCACCAATTTGTAAGCAAATTGTCGAACAGTTTAAGAAAAACATTTCTCAACGAGCTATTGCAAGGAATTTAGGGATGTTACCATCTACGGTCCGTAAAATCATCAAAAGGTTCAGAGAATCTGGAGAAATCACTGCACGTAAGCGAAGATATTACGGACCTTTGATCCCTCAGGCGGTACTCCATCAAAATCCGACATCAGTTTGTAAAGGATATCAACACTTGGGCTCAGGAACACTTCATAAAACCACTGTCAGTAACTACAGTTGGTCGCTACATTTGTAATTGCAAGTTAAAACTCTACTATGCAAAGCAAAACCCATTTATCAACAACACGCAGGAACGCCGCCGGCTTCGCTGGGCCCGAGCTCATCTAAGATGGACTAATGCAAAGTGGAAAAGTGTTCTGGGGTCTGACGAGTCCACATTTCAAATTATATTTGTAAACTGTGGACGTGGTGTCCTCCGGAACAAAAAGGAAAATAAACATCCGGATTGTTAGAGGTGCAAAGTTCAAAAGTCAGCATCTGTGATGGTATGGGGGTGCATTACTGCCCAAGGCATGGGTAACTTACACATCTGTGAAGGCACCATTAATTCTGAATGGTCCATACAGGTTTTGGGGCAATATATGTTGTCATCCAAGCAACGTTATCATGGACACCCCTGAAAAACAATGCCAAGCCACGTGTTACAACAGCGTGGCTTCGTAGTAAAAGAGTGCGGGTAATTTTCTGGCCCGCCTGCAGTTCAGACATGTCTCCCATCGAAAATGTGTTGCGCATTATGAAGCGTAAAATACGACAACAAGACCTCGTACTGTTGAACAACTTAAGCTGTACATCAAGCAAGAATGGTAAAGAACTCCACTTTCAAAGCTTCAAAAATGTATTTCCTCATTTCCCAAACGTTTATTGAGTGAAAATGTGATGTAACACAGTGGTGAACATGACCTTTCCCAACTACTTTGGCATGTGCTGCAGCCAATGAAATTCTAAGTTAATTATTATTAAAAAAAAAAAAAAGTTTATGAGTTTGAACATCAAATATCTTGTCTTTGTAGTATATTCATTTGAATGTAGGTTGAAAAGGATTTGCAAATCATTGTACTCCGTTTATATTTACATCTAACACAATTTCCCAACTCATATGGAAACGGGTTTTGTATGTAAATCCCAAATTAAAGCAAAAAATAGGTACCAATAGGGTAAGAAAAGTTGGTTTTGCATAACAGGTGTCTTTTAATCACAATATATACAGATTATTTGTCTGATTTATCTTGCATTACATTGAATTATATTATTCGTATATATTATACATGAATACAAATATGTGTGGCTACATAATTCAAGTACTGAATTCAAATGTTGTGTTTGCATGTATCTGCAGATAGACTTGGAGCCTGCAGGCAAGGTTTACGTCAGTATCAAGCTCAATGGATCCTTCGTTGATGGTGAGGTCATTGCATTTCCCTGTGTTGACTCCAACAAGGAAGTTATTATTTTATGGGTTGTCTTTGTTAGCGTGCAATTTATTTTTTTCACGCTTGATCATAGAATCAACATTGACACAATGTGCTATGTGTATGCAGGGAGAGAAGCTTTTAGTGGTGTAGACATCTAAAAATAGATTCGAATTTTAATCGCGATTCTCACATTGTGCGATTCAGAATCGATTCTCATTTTTAAATTTTTTATTATTATTTTTTATTTTTTTATTTTTGTCAATCCAACAAAACCATACACCGCAACACCATAACAATGCAATCCAATTCCAAAACCAAACCTGACCCAGCAACACTCAGAACTGCAATTGAGAGAAGACACAAACACGACACAGAACAAACCAAAAGTAGTGAAACAAAAAAGAATATTATCAACAACAGTATCAATATTAGTTATAATTTCAGCATTGCATTGATAAAAGATCCCTCATTGACATTTTCAATTGACATTTATAAAAAAATAAAAAAAAGAACAATAGTGTCACAGTGGCTTACACTTGCATCGCATCTCATAAGCTTGACAACACACTGTCCAATATTTTCATGAAGATAAAATAAGTCATAGTCTTGGTTCGTTTAATAGTTAAAACAAATTTACAGTATTGCAATCAGTTGATAAAACATTGTCCTCTACAATTATAAAAGCTTTTTACAAAAATCTACTACTCTGCTTGCATGTCAGCAGACTGGGGTAGATCCTGCTGAAATCCTATGTATTGAATGGATCCATTTAAATCCGGAAAGTAAATTGTTTTTGATCGAGAATCGTGTTGAATTGACAATAAAAATCGATTTTGAATTGAATTGTGACCCCAAGAATCGATATTAAATCGAGTCGTGAGACACCCAAAGATTCGCAGCCCTAGAAGCTTTAATGCCAAACTAAATGTAATCCGTACTACTCCAGCGGTGGGTCGTCAAGGCCAGCAAAGCCATCTCTGCTGGCCTAAACATACTCAGCACTGATAACAATGACATATATTTTTAACTTAATTCTTAGTATTAGTTCCACAAAATTGTATACATTTAATCCCACCAGTCTATCCGCCCTGCTTCCTAGATGTGTAGATTTTTTTTTTGTCCGATCAGATTTCAGCTTCTGTTTTGCCAAATAAATGTAATCTGTCCAGGGCTTTCCAAATAAGGAATGCTGGCCTAATGTCATTCAAACTATAATAGCAATGGCGCTGTTTCTTTCACCAATTAGATTTAAAATTCAGCAATACATATGAATTACAATTCCAAATAATCAGCCTCTCTGGTTTCAGGGATGTATTTTAATGACATTGTTTATGTTTTGTAATGTTATTTGATAAATATTGATTCTGAATTGGTTCAGATGATGTTGTGTAGCGATGCTGCAATTAACTGGTTTTACTATTAACTATGGTTAAAAACATCACGGTTAGCAAAGGCTCCACTAAACCGTGTGTTTCAGTCCTCCTCACTCGCTGTAAATGGTCATTATGCTGGTATATTATTTTCAGCACAACCTGCACGGAATGAAAACCATGTTACACCTGCGGTGCTTGTGCTTCTACGCACTAAGGGAGAGACATGCGAGTGTACTACATTATCTTAAAATGGCCCACCCCCAAGAAAAGCTGAAGTCTGTGTGCGAACATTTTGGGTACTTAAAAAACGACCAGGGTGTCATTGAAGACAATGGGGGTGTCATTGAAGACAATGGGGGTGTCGTTGAAGACATAACCTTCCAACAGAAAGTTAAAGCTAAAAGGTCTAAAGAGGAGAGTGCCCATCAAGTTGATCATCAAGAGGGGTGTGGCTTGATCGACAGGCATAAAAAGGATACACATCATGCTTATCATAAATCTTTGCTATGTCACATTTGTCACTGATTGACAAACACAACAACCAACAGTCTTGTAAAAAAAAAAAACGCTGGTTAGTGCTAGTTCAGTTTGAAACAAAATGTCAGGCAGAAGCTCTTTTCTTTTAAATGAATGATGAGAAGTTGAGAACAGTTGTGAGTTGTTTGGGTGCCGTCTTTTTATGCACGTGCAGATACAGTGGCGACTGCACTAGAAAATTATTCAAAGGAAACATAGCAGCATTTGGATTTACTTTTCTTATTTAAAAATAAATAAATAAATTACATTTATTTATATATATTTTATTTATTTAATTTGTATTTAATTTTTTGGTAGAGTTTTCCCAATATGTAAAGTCATTCAAGTGTACACGTACAATTGTGTTTTCACTTTTTTTTTTATGTTCTAATGTTTGGTCCAATTGTATTTATACTTTTTATATCCATGAGTACATTTATTAGAACTCATTCATGTATTTTTTTCTGTATTGTTAAATTGCTATTTTGGTGAGGGACTATTCAAAATATTGATGTCACTGTAAAAGCATGGGGATATGGCACCACCTTGTGGAATGTTTACAAAAAATCAGAACAACAACAACATTATAGCAAGTATTTCAGAAAATAGTAATAGTAATTTAATACCCGTATACATTTTAACTATTCAGATCCCCAGCTTACTCTGTAACTGTTATCATTGAATGTTTCCCTGATTAAAAAAATAGAACGATAATACAGAGGTCGGGTTTTTTTCACGTCTTTTTCCAAGAACGAATCCCAAACAGCTCCCAACACAGACTCTCCCCCACATGCCTTCTGTCAACAGTCAAAAGACCAACCAAACAACTTCTGTCTTCACAATAAAAGTGCTGCTCCATCCTGTTTGCGCTAACAAAATAAGAGTTTCAGAAAAACAAGCTTACACAAGCTCGCGAGCTACGGATTATCGCCTTCAAATTTTCTAAAGGGTATAGAAATGAGTATGGGAGCTGGATAAATAAAAAGCTAAAACATGCCACTTTCATGTGGTATGGAAATGGGAGTTGGACATTTTTTTACCTCTCCACAATGCCAATTCCAAGTCACTTATTCAAATGAATAAATAGGCATGGATGACATTTGATGACAATAACACTTGAGTTTTTACTCAAAAAAGTAAAATTTTCTACTGAGAAATCATTAAAGTTAAATCTAGTCTTAAATTAACAATTCAATCATCAATTATTGTTATTATAATGTTGTTTAATTTATTTTATTTCCGACATGCGCTAAATAGCATTCAGATTCAAAGTCAGAAGTACTTTATTAATCCCTGAGGGAAAATTAGATAATCAGCACAATCCCATTCAAGTTTAGACAAACATTACAGGGAGACAGAAAAGGAATTGCTGACGGGTCTCCCAACTTCTGGCGCATCTTACAAAAAAATAGCACACATAAACATTTATGGAACATCATTAGTCATTTTTCCTGATTAGGATTATTTTTTAGAATTTTGATGACATGTTTTAAATAGGTTAAAATCCAATCTGCACTTTGTTAGAATATATAATAATATGGACCAAGCTATATTTCTAACAAGGACAAATCATGATTTTATTCTAGATTTTCCAGAACAAAAATGTTAAAAAGAAATGAAAAAGACTTTGAAATAAGATTTAAATTTGATTCTACAGATTTAAATTGTCAGGAAAGAAGAGGAAGAAATTTAAAAGGTAAAAAGGTATATGTGTTTAAAAATCCTAAAATATTTTTTAAGGTTGTATTTTTTTCTCTAAAATTGTCTTTCTGAAAGTTATAAGAATCAAAGTAAAAAAATAAATGAATTTATTTAAACAAGTGAAGACCAAGACTTTAAAATATTTTCTTGGATTTTTAAATTCTATTTGAGTTTTGTCTCTTTTAGAATTAAAAATGTCAAGCAAAGTGAGACCAGCTTGCTAGTAAAATAAATAACATTTAAAAAATAGAGGCAGCTCACTGGTAAGTGCTGTTATTTGAGCTATTTTTAGAACAGGCCAGCGGGCGACTCATCTGGTCCTTACGGGCTACCTGGTGCCCACGGGCACCGCGTTGGTGACCCCTGCCCTAAGGCATATGCAAATTATAAATTGTGTGTAGGATTATAGTATTTTTGAAATTTCAGACTCTGGGAGATCCATATCACAGAAGAACAAACATACTACAAATATTCAATGTCCAGTATACAGGTTTGCTCGCCAATGGTTCCACAGACTGGATGAAAATCTTACAGAACTGCAATTTGGATTAGTCAGACCATTAATGATATTGTTGTCTGACTGAGCTTTCCTACACATGAACCTGTACATGAGATGACCTAAAATGGCAGAGCAGGTGGGGACCCCAATACTGACAAACATTTGGCGTGCACTGCAGCGCCTTGAAGCTCTTAGAAGCAGTCTCATGCTGTCATTGTAAGCCACTATGAGCTTGTTCACACTGGCTTGTTTAAACCGACACCACAGTTGGACAGTATACAGTGGTGTGCAATATGCTTTAAAAAGTGTGATCTTCACAGAAACTGAGCACATACTGAACTTTCGACACAGCAGGTTTGCTTGAGCATACAACTTCTGTCGCTGTCTGTAAATATCTTTGTCATCAGACAGGTAATTTATAATAATACGGTATGTCCGAGATATTTCATTTCACTGCACACACTAAGTGCAGAACAAGATAGAGAGAAGTCAGGAAAGGCTCACTGATCTATCTTGCTGTTCTACCATGCCGTGTGCGTTTTTTTTTAGAGGCTGTTGAAGACCAGCACTATACAGGCTAAAAATGACCAAATCTGCGTACATAAGGTGACTGATGAGTAAGTGACCAATCCTACAACTAATACCTGATGCATTTAACATCAGAGACAAATCATTCATATAAACATTAAAAAGGAACGGTGACAACATCCCGCCTTAGCGCACACCATTGCTCACATGAAAATAATCTGATAACATATTTTGCCATCATACTCTCATTGTCTGATGAGAATACCAATACACCAATATTCTGATTAATAACCCAGGGACTCCGCTTTTAGACAATTTAAAAATAACTTTTCATGATTAACTCTATCTAATGCTTTAAATGCATCAATAAAGTATATAAACATTGCGGAATTATGTCTGTTATACAAACCCCGTTTCCATATGAGTTGGGAAATTGTGTTAGATGTAAATATAAACAGAATACAATGATTTGCAAATCCTTTTCAACCCATATTCAATTGAATGCTCTACAAAGACAAGATATTTGATGTTCAAAATCATTTTTGGTTTGCAAAAAATATTTATCTTAGAATTTCATGGCTGCAACACGTGCCAAAGTAGTTGGGAAAGGGCATGTTCACCACTGTGTTACATCACCTTTTCTTTTAACAACACTCATTAAACGTTTGGGAACTGAGGAAACTAATTGTTGAAGCTATAAAAGTGGAATTCTTTCCCATTCTTGTTTTATGTAGAGCTTCAGTCGTTCAACAGTCCGGGGTCTCCGCTGTCGTATTTTATGCTTCATAATGCGCCACACATTTTCGATGGGAGAAAGGTCTGGACTGCAGGCGGGCCAGGAAAGTACCCGCACTCTTTTTTTTTTTACAAAGCCACACTGTTGTATTACGTGCTGAATGTGGCTTGGCATTGTCTTGCTGAAATAAGCAGAGGCGTCCATGGAAAAAGACGGCCCTTAGATGGCAGCATATGTTGTTCCAAAACCTGTATGTACCTTTCAGCATTAATGGTGCCTTCACAGATGTGTAAGTTACCCATGCCTTGGACACTAATGCACCCCCATACCATCACAGATACCGGCTATTGAACTTTGCGTCGATAACAGTCTGGATGGTTCGCTTCCCCTTTAGTCCGGATGACACAATGTCAAATATTTCCAAAAACAATTTGAAATGTGGACTCATCAGACCACAGAACACTTTTCCACTTTGCATCAGTCCTTCTTAGATGATCTCGGGCCCAGAGAAGCTGGCGGCGTTTCTGGATGTTGTTGATAAATAGCTTTCGCTTTGCATAGTAGAGCTTTAACTTGCACTTACAGATATAGCGACAAACCGTATTTAGTGACAGTAATTTTCTGAAGTGTTCCTGAGCCCATGTGGTGATATCCTTTAGAGATTGATGTCTGTTTTTGATACAGTGCCGTCTGAGGGATTGAAGGTCACGGTCATTCAATGTTGGTTTCCGGCCATGCCGCTTACGTGGAGTGATGTTTCCAGATTCTCTGAACCTTTTGATGATATTATGGACCGTAGATGTTAAAATCCCTAAATTTCTTGCGATTGCACTTTGAGAAACGTTGTTCTTAAACTGTTTGACTATTTGCTCACGCAGTTGTGGACAAAGGGGTGTACCTCGCCCAATCATTTCTTGTGAAAGACTGAGCATTTTTTGGGAAGCTGTTTTTATACCCAATCATGGCACCCACATGTTCCCAATTAGCCTGCACACCTGTGGGATGTTCTAAATAAGTGTTTGATGAGCAGTCTTCAACTTTATAAGTATTTATTGCCACCTTTCCCCAACTTTTTTGTCACGTGTTGCTAGCATCAAATTCTAAAGTTATTGATTATTTGCAAAAAAAAATAGTTTATCAGTTTGAACATCAAATATGTTGTCTTTGTAGCCTATTCAACTGAATATGGGTTGAAAATTATTTTCAAATCATTGTATTCCGTTTATATTTACATCTTACACAATTTCCCAACTCATATTGAAACGGGGTTTGTATTTCTCTAAAATCTCCTTTGGTGCATTTATACATACGTCAGTGCTATGCTTCCATTTGAAACCAAATTGTTTGTCAGTGGTTACATCATAATTCTCCAGTCTACTCAGTAGAACTGACTCTAATACTTTGTACAGAAAGCTTGCTTGGACTATTGGCCTATAAGTATCTGAGCTGTTTTCATTTTCCCAATTTATCTTTGATCACAGGTACTAGCACAACAGTTAGCATAGCATCGGGTAACACTCCTTGGACAAGACAACCTGTATAGCACATAGCCAACATTGGTCAATGAATAACAAGTGCTAAAATGGTGGAGACCACTCTATTTAAATTTGATTTTTGTGTTTATACCAATGGTCACCACGGAGACACTCATTTCCCTCCACATTTATGGCAATATGTGGTCCAACCTCTGACGTTTTGTCATGTTGCTGACATGCAGCACACAAATATATTATATATCACTTTTTTTTAGGCTTTATTAAAGCATTAGCTAGATCCGGAGTCACCAACGCGGTGCCCGCGGGCACCAGGTCACCCGTAAGGACCAGATGAGTCGCCGGCTGGCCTGTTCTAAAAATAGCTCAAAAAGCAGCACTTAAACAGCAGCCTTTATTTTTTAAATGTTATTTTTTTACCAGCTAGCTGGTCTCGCTTTGCTTGACATTTTTAATTTCTAGAGAGACAAAACTCAAATAGAATTTGAAAATGCAAGAAAATATTTTAAAGACTTGGTCTTCACTTGTTTAAATAAATTCATTTATTTTTTTACTTTGCTTCTTATAACTTTCAGAAAGACAATTTTAGAGAAAAAATACAACCTTAAAAATAATTTTAGGATTTTTAAAAACATATACCTTTTAAATTCCTTCCTCTTCTTTCCTGACAATTTAAATCAATGTTCAAGTTAGTTTTTTTTATTATTATTGTAAAGAATAATAATTACATTTTAATTTAATTCTTCATTTTAGCTTCTGTTTTTTCGACGAAGAATAATTGTGAAATGTTTCTTCAAACTTATTATGATTAAAATTCAAAAAAATGATTCTGGCAAATCTAGAGAAATCTGTAGAATCAAATTTAAATCTTATTTCAAAGTCTTTTGAATTTCTTTAAAAAAATTTTGTTCTGGAAAATGTAGAAGAAATAATGATTTGTCTTTGTTAGAAATATAGCTTGGTCCAATTTGTTATGTATTATAAAAAAGTGCAGATTGGACTTTAACCTATTTAAAACATGTCATCAAAATTCTATAATTAATCTTAATCAGAAAAATTACTAATGATGGTCCATAAATTATTTTTTAAATTTTTTCAAAAAGATTCAAAATAGCTAGTTTTTCCCCTCATTTTTTTCGGTTGAATTTTGAATTTTAAAGAGTCCAAATTGAAGATAAACTATGTTTCAAAATTTAATTTTCATTTTTTAAGTATTTTCTCTTCTTTTAAACTGTTCAATTAAGTGTTTTTGTCATCATTTATTCTCTACAAAAAACTTCCGGTAAAAGGAAAAAAAATGTACAACGGAATGACAGACATAAATACCCATTTTTTTTATATATATAGATTTATTTATTAAAGGTAAATTGAGCAAATTGGCTATTTCTGACAATTTATTTAAGTGTGTATCAAACTGGTAGCCCTTCGCATTAATCAGTACCCAAGAAGAAGCTCTTGGTTTCAAAAAGGTTGGTGACCCCTGATCTAGACTAAGGCACCTATTTTTTTTAGCACACTAAGGGTTTAATATGGAAGGTACTGCAGTATTGTGATGGTCCGTCTGGAATGATCCAGTGTAAGCAAGTGCATATTGCAAGAAGTGTTTTTTTTTTATAAAGGAGATGTATTGTAATAATATATTTCCTATATAAAAAAACATTATTTAAAAAAAACGCCAGCAGACAACAAAACAAATCTATTTAATTTGTTTAAATCAGCTGCTTAAGTCATCTAGCAGCTATAAAATATAAAATGTCAATGCTGAGAATCGACAAAAACAAATCTAGTCTTACTCATTTGCAGTAGTTATAGTTATAGATCGACATGCATTTGTTTTCCACACATGTAAAGGAAGAAAGTAGATGTGAAAAGACAGTGTTGAGAAGAAGTGGATGATATTCATTGAATTGAAAAAAAATTAATCAGCAAAAAACATAACCAAGCATAAATGAATTTGACTATCACTGCAAGTCTGCACCTTACTTAAGCAAAATGAGTTTAATGCAAGCCAATAATGTTATAATAATATCTAAGCAGCAGACATTTATTCATGAAAATATGGAAAGCTGGTGGATGATGCAGTGTTTAGCGGGAAAAGCAGCTGAAAACAGATACCATATTATAGTCCACTCTACAAGGTAAATGCTGTACTTTATTATTGCATTACTTCACATAATCTACTGTAGTTGTTAGTAAGACATTCCATTGTATTATTTTCCGACAATATTTCATATCCAAAAGTTTGTTTTTCTTCTAAAAGGTTTGTTACATGTTAAAATGTTGTTGTTTTTTTGGGGTAAGCACCAATTGGTTTAATTTAATTCAATGGGAGACGTTGATTTGAGGTACTGTACAAGTATCACAGAACCAGTTGAGCTCATAACTTGTAGTACTACTGTCTTCTCTCTCTTAATCGTCTGTCTTTGCAGCGTGATCGCCCCCTGTTCTCACAGCCATTTGTGCATAACTATGCCAGTTTGCCCAAACATTCACACGTGCTAAGTAGACGCAAAACAGCGACCACAGAACAGTTTCAATTTTGATCAATCACATTGTGTGTGCTAAATGATTGTATTTGCATCTCCTCACAGTATTGTGGGCGTTCTAAAAATCAGTATATATTCTGCATGTTCATGAAGACGAATACGCTAAATGGATTGCACTCTATTTTGCACACACGTCTATTTTGCATGCGCAAAATTTTGTACGTTTTTATTACATGCAAACGTTTAGTAGATCAGAACACCTGCAACCCACGTACTGCATACAATTTGTCAGTTTTTATGCTTTATTTTTGCTCTACTTATTTAGGATCTTAGAATATCAGGCCCTTCACTCATAAATTAAACCTTTAGTATATCAGGCTCTTAGTAATTACCTGCAGCGCACCTGCAACACACGTACTGCTTGCTATTTTTCAGTTTTTATGCTTCATTTTTGCTTTACTTATCTTATTATACTTATTACGTATCTTAGAATATCAGGCCCTTCACTCATAAATTTAGCAAGTGACAAAAGGTCTGGTCTCCGTAGTTTGAAAACCTTTGGGCATGGTTATTTGTGTAACCTCCAGAATGCCCCTGACTCACAGGCATGTGTATTTGAATAGAGATGTTAAGTTTGGTACCTTCGAATTCATGTATAAGGAACTCTCCTGAAGGAATCAATAAAATACTATCTATCTATCTAATTACAGCCCATCATAGACTATCACCTGCAATTGTGAGATGTAAGACATTTTATGTGATTTCAGATGAGGCCACAGGGACAAAAATAAACCACCCGGAGTTTACCAGGAACCGCCATGCTGCCGTGAGACGGAAAGTCCACCAGGTCAACGGGCACAAGTTCATGTCAACCTTCCTTCGCCAGCCCACCTTCTGTTTCCATTGCACAAAGTTCATCTGGTAAGGAAATCTGGTCAGAAAAGTGATTACACTCACATTTTCAAAATATTTTCATCATATCTTCTCAATGTATAATACAATCAGAATTAAACCTAGCTCAAACTTAAGAGTAGTCAGTTCGCAAAACAATTGAGTACACCTGGCAGTGAATGTCCAAAGAGTGAATGATTAATCTGAACTAACACTGTTTTAATTCTTTTGAAAATGGAATTCACCAAAGCGGCTAGACTAAAAATGCGCCTCTGAGCTCAGTAGGGTTCAGGCCTGCCTGATGGCCACATCAAGGCATTTGTCTTCTTGGAGATGTGAGCTTAATATGTTGAAAATCTGCCATTTAGCCCAGCTTAATACATGTATCATTCTTTCATTTGATGTTTTATTTGAAATCAATATTGAAAAACATAATTAGTAATTAGTCAAACACGTATTCACATATTCACAGTAGTCTGGGATTTTCTCCCAGCCTTCATTTTTAAATTTTGCAGCTGCAGTATGAAATTTAAGTTTTCATATCTAGAGTATTACACTGGATTGTTCTTCCCGGTGTTCATTTGTAATTTTTTAATTTTTAATATTCCATCCTGCACTACCACGAGCTAATGCAACAACATTTTGTTCTTATCTGTACTGTAAAGTTCAAATTTGAATGACAATAAAGGAAGTCTGAGTCTAATTTTGACAGCAGTTCTTCCTGCGGCACAAGGAGAGGTTTACATTCTTGAGGGACGTTAACTGCAAACCATAAATCCATGCTTGTAATTGGTCATCTGCTGCTAAGCCCAAGCTCTATCACGTGAATGTGTTAATGAAAAGATTACTTGACTAATGGATTTGTTTTACAACCTTTGTAGTAATACACGTTCCACATCTTCTAATTCCTTAAGACGAAAAACAAATAATCCTGAATAATTTATACTTAAAACAGTCTGTTTACCTGCAAGCCCAAATCCTACGACTGTACTTCCAGGTGAGCTTAGCACATACAATTAATTTGCAGAATTTAAGTTTAGACACTTGTTACTAATCATCTTCATATTTGCTTTAATTAATAGATATAGAAAAACACAACATTATTCATTTATTTTTATTTTACTTTAATAATGATATAAGTTGGTTGCAACATCGAAATTAATTTTCCCCTCAATTAACCGCAGCTCCCCAGTGCCCGCAGAATACATGCTGCTCGGGACCGTGATGCTCGACCATAGGCAAGACACAATTATCTTGCGACTCTTTTGTTGCCAGCTGATAGCTGTGTTGACTAACTCGACTCAAATTCAGTGGATAGTAAATCTATATCGTTGTACACTCGACTACTATAAAGTATTTACAGATGGTTATGGTATTAGTTTAATTTCTATAGTGTTGTCTCGTAAGGCAATACTCAGATACTATACTGAAATATGATATTCAGTAAGTCAGGGACAAGTCACCACTTTATAGATGTTGTGATTATGCCTCTATCTTTGTTCCAGGGGTGTTTTCGGAAAGCAGGGTTACCAGTGCCAAGGTGATGTCATTAATTACTTTGTTTTTAAAGGGGAACTGCACTTTTTTTTTGTATTTTGCCTATCGTTCACAATCATGAGACAAGAACACACCACTTTTGTTTAGGGTTTTTAAAGATTAGAAAAACACTTGCAAGATGCGACAAATGGGAGTCATTATTGGAGCCTTTAAAACCCTCTTAAACTACTTCAAAACACTTCATCAATGTTTGTTCTTACACGCTGCAAGGATGTACCTTTTTTTGTGTGTGTATATATATATATATATATACTGTAATGTATTCATAACAATATGTAATATGTAGAATATTTCCCATATTTTGGTAATTTTAAGCTTTGCCGGAACATATTTCCTGGGCAAATTTATTTCCGTTCCCATAACAACGTACTTCCGGCAACCAACGTGTGTTCTACTTCCGGCAACAAACGTATGTGTTATAATCACGGAAGACTTGGTAACAGAATTAAGATCACCACTGGTATTTTTTGGACAATGAGGAATCAAAACCTTATCTTTTTTAACTGAATATACAGAACTGTTTTAGAAGCGAGACCGCAAGGAGAGGGTCAACCGTTGCAGCGGACGGTAGCTGAGAGAGTCACCGGCGTGACTTGACGCTGCAAATGTGGAACTTGAAGCTATGCTATGCCGAAATAAATGGCATGCATACCCAAAATTAATTGGAAAAAATGTCCCCGGCCAGTTTGACCAAACAGACAAATCCATCGACTGAGTCACTAAAATATTTATCATGATACATGCAGCATGTCATGCTTGTTAGTACAACTACAGTCAGTCGAGCTAGCCGTGTACAAACAAAAATGAAAGGGGGCTAATACCTTACAGATACTGTAATAAGATTTTAAATTTTCCAGTCAGAACAGATTGTGTTGTACATTACAAACTTAAAAGCCATTTAGCTGCTGACGCAGAAGCTGTCTTACGGCTAATGCCGTTGCAAGGGGATGTGAACTTACTTGGCTAGAAAAACGGTTCCTCAGTGTTTACCCTTACAATAACAATGCCGCTACAGCTCGGTTAGTATACAGGTTATGGAACATAATTGAAGTATTATTGGCTGTTTTTCGATGCATTTTAAAGTGATTTCGAGGCAGAATTGATTACTCCCATTAACTGCATCGCTCGCCAATTATTACAAGTTCGAATGCAAAAAAAATACATTTGTCGTCTTGTCTCTCATAAGGATTGTGAGCGATAGGCAAAATTCCCAAAAAAAGTGTAATTCCCCTTTAAGCATACCAGGATGCTTTGGCTCTGATTTTGACTGTGTTTTCGCCATAGTGTGTACATGTGTGGTTCACAAACACTGCCACCGAGAAGTTATCACTGTGTGTCCACCACGCATGCAGAAGTTAAAGGTAATTACGTCATCATTATCTGTTTTGTGCACAAAACACTTTTCATACAGGAAGTACATGAAAAAGAAAACACTCCTAAAATTACCGACTTTCCTCATTTCAATCTTGAGACGTCCTAAGGCAAGGGTTCCCAAACGTTTTAACTTGGAGGCCACATTAGGTTAAAAGAAGTTGGGGCTATCTATTTGTGTGTGTATATGGATGTGTATGTACAGTGGGGCAAAAAAGTATTTAGTCAGCCACCGATTGTGCAAGTTCTCCCACTTAAAATGATGACAGAAGTCTGTAAATTTCAACTTAGGTACACTTCAACTGTGAGAGACAGAATGTGAAAAAAAAATCCAGGAATTCACATTGTAGGAATTTTAAAGAATTTATTTGTAAATTATGGTGGAAAATAAGTATTTGGTCAACCATTCAAAACTCTCACTGATGGAAGAAGATTTTGGCTCAAAATCTCACGATACATGGCCCCATTCATTCTTTCCTTAACACGGATCAATCGTCCTGTCCCCTTAGCAGAAAAACAGCCCCAAAGCATGATGTTTCCACCCCCATGCTTCACAGTAGGAATGGTGTTCTTGGGATGCACCTCCGTATTCTTCTTCCTCCAAACACGACAAGTTGAGTTTATACCAAAATGGATACATGGATGATACAGGAGAGGATTGGGAAAATGTCATAGGGTCAGATGAAACCAAAATAGAACTTTTTGGTATAAACTCAACTCGTCGTGTTTGGAGGAAGAAGAATACTGAGTTGCATCCCAAGAACACCACACCTACTGTGAAGCATGGGGGTGGAAACATCATGCTTTGGGGCTGTTTTTCTGCTAAGGGGACAGGACGATTGATTCGTTTTAGGGAAAGAATAAATAAGGCTATGTATCGTGAGATTTTGAGCCAAAACCTCCTTCCATCAGTGAGAGCTTTGAATGGTTGACCGAATACTTATTTTCCACCATAATTTACAAATAAATTCTTTAAAATTCCTACAATGTGAATTCCTGGATTTTTTTTTCACATTCTGTCTCTCACAGTTGAAGTGTACCTATGATGAAAATTACAGACCTCTGTCATCATTTTAAGTGGGAGAACTTGCACAATCGGTGGCTGACTAAATATTTTTTTGCCCCACAGTATAAGGGATGAAAATAACTTTGTGATGTTCGATTCGCATCTCGATTAATGGGTTCTTATGTGATTAAAAAACAATGTAATTATAAAACAGAACAACTGGATGCAATTTGATTTAGTGCAGTGCTTCTCAGTTATTTTATGTTACGCCCCTCTAGCAAAATTAAAATATTTTGCCCCCCACACTCTCCATCGTGACTATAACTAGTATAATTTGTCCATAAATTGTTATAACTATACCTCTGCATAACATTGTAAGCTTATTAACATTAAAGGGAGCAACACACCGGCCTTTCCTCGTCTCCCACTTTGGTTACAGTGAAGCCAAGTGCTACATACGCTTCGTCATATTCTGGTACAGAATAAAAGCATGTTCCCCGAGGTCACACACATCAAACTGCCCCCACCCCTGTCCTTCCCAGGGGGCCCCACCCCACTATTTGTATGAACGATGATTACGAGTTCGGCACGATAACCAGTTTATTTTTACACTTGATTAAGCTAAATCTTATTGATTTGGATCTGTTGATAAACATTCAGTATGTTAAATATACATAATTGTGTCATGTGATTCAGACATATTTGGTATATTTCAGACATAATGGTGGTTAATTCAACATAATGGTTATTAATCATGCAAAATTAGTTTGAAAAATGATACATTTTAAATTAAAGCAATTATAATTTAAGGGCCCTCTCAAATTTTATAATTAGTGCCCTAATTATAAACCCTCTCCATTCTATTTCTATATTGCTTGTCCTCGTTTGGGTGGCAGGCCAGCTGGGGCCTACCAAAGCTGGTTTCGGTGGAGGGCACTTATAAACAACCAACTACTCACACACACACATTTACACCATTGAAGAAGCCCCAATTAACCTAACATACATGTTTTGGGGATGTGGTAGGAAGAAAACCAATGCATGAACATGGAGAACAGGCCAACTCCACACAGAGCTGCTCAAAGATTCAAACCCCCAGATTCCTGGTTGTGCAGCTACTATGTAGCTTTATTGTTATAATTCATTATACAAAAGTTGAGTTGAGTTTGAGTTTGTTTCGACCATGCATGCACACAACATAATACATCACAATTTCCAGTTTCTCTATTCAAAATGTTCAAAAAGGAGTAGGACGAAGCAGATCTTATTTAATCTTACACCTTTTCATAGCAGTTGATAAAACTTTTGTTCACTTCCTGTTCTCAATTTATTCACAATATACTCCATAAATCAAATCAGATCAAATCAACTTTATTTATAAAGCACATTTAAAATTTACCACAGGGGTAGCCAAAGTGCTGTACAATGGGCAGGTTAAAAGATAATACGAGAACCGAGCAAACAACACAAACAGAACATAAAAAAAACAAACAGCAGGTGTATAATGGGGCGCCATTGCAGAATGGATATCACTCAGTGTTAAAAGCCAAGGAATAAAAGTATGTTTTAAGAGAAATTTAAAAACAGGAAGAGAGGAGGCTTGTCTAACACTCAGAGGTAGGTCGTTCCAGAGCTTGGAAGCAGCAGCGGCGAAAGAAAGCTCTGTCACCTCTAAGCTTCAACCTAGTGTCAGGGATAAGTAATAACAATACAAAATAAATAAATAGATAAATAATAATTGGTGAAGTAAGTTATATTTCATGTGGTGAGATGAGTAAGATTATCTTAAAAATGAATGGATTGATGAGATAAATTGAGAATGTTTATCTTGGTTCTTCTTATTTGTACTTTGTAAACACTTTGAAGAGTTTCTTGAAGTGGATCATAATGGTACATTGTTTGATTTCTTTGCTTAATTCATTCCATAATTTAATTCTTCCACATACTAATATACTGAAGATCTTAAGTGTTGTACGTTCATACAAATGTTTTAAGATTATCTTAAAAATGAATGGATTGATGAGATAAATTGAGAATATTTATCTTGGTTCTTCTTACTTGTACTTTGTAAACACTTTAAGTTTGAAGAGTTTCTTGAAGTGGATCATATTAGTACATTGTTTGATTTCTTTGCTTAATTCATTCCATAATTTAATTCTTCCACATACTAATATACTGAAGATCTTAAGTGTTGTACGTTCATACAAATGTTTTAAATTACATTTTTCTCTAAGATTATATTCCTCCTCTTTTGTTGAGAAGATTTGTTGTATATTCTTGGGTAGCAGATTATAGTTTGCTTTGTGTATAATTTTAGCTGTTTGCAATTTCACTATGTCGTGTAATTTCAGTATTTATGATTCAATAAATAAGGGGTTTGTTTGTTCTCTCTCTCCAACATTATGTATTATTCTAACTGATCTTTTTTGTAACACTGTTAATGAATGAAGTGTACTTTTGTAATTATTTCCCCATAATTCTACACAATAACTCCGATATGATAACACTAGCGAGCAGTAGAAGATATGGAGTGTTTTTTGGTCCAGAACATGTTTTGCTTTATTATTGACATGTTTCTTGTTGCTTTATGTTGTATGTTTCTCCATAGGATTTCAATTTATCATCAATCATTATACCTAGAAATTTGGTTTCATTTACTCTTTCAATTTCTATTCCGTGTATTTGTATTTGTGTTTGACTTTTTTGTCTACTGTTACTAAATATCATTATTTTAGTTTTACTGAGATTCAAATATGTTTTGTCTGTTTTTGTCAAACCATCTTTTTATTTTGTTCTTTTCTTCTGTTATACATTTATTTAGGTCTGCTTTAAGGGTGACATAATTAAATGGGAATCTTTCTAGTGATGTAATTAATGCAAGGAGTGTTTAGTCTAATTCTTAATGTCTTAAATGTTTATGTTACAGCCTGCAATTTCTGGATTCAGCATCAAAGTCCCACACCAGTTCAGCATCCACAACTACAAGTCGCCTGCTTTCTGTAATCACTGTGGATCACTGTTGTATGGATTGTTGAAGCAGGGCTTGCACTGCAAAAGTATTGGCCTGTTTCATCAGCAGTTAAAAAAAAATCCGAAAAGATTCTGGTTAATCGCAACTGTTTTTCACTAAGTACAAGTTTCCACTCTGGTTTCTCCTTACAGTCTGTAAAATAAACGTTCACATCCGATGCGAACACAATGTTGCACAGAACTGTGGAGTCAACAATGTTGAACTGTCCAAGAAGTTGTCAGAGATGGGCATTGAACCTGGAGAACTCATTCAAAACTTCCCTAGAGTATGAACATTTTCTAAACGGCTCAGGTAAAAAGACATTTTTCTAAATCGTCTAGTGTCCTCTTTGTCTTTCCAGACAAAAAGTGAACATCAGACAAAAACGCCCAATGAAAGGGAGATCAGTTTTCAGTCTCACCTGGAGGTCCCTAGGTTTTGCATTTCAGATTTTACGTTTCTTCAAGTGCTTGGCAAAGGCAGCTTTGGCAAGGTGGGAAACTTGTGTTAAGTTGTCTATGTTAGCACGACCTTCCCGTAAGTGTGTTTTTGTGTATGGTCTATCTGCAGGTGATGCTTGCAAAGCTAAACAAGAGCGATCAGATTTTTGCAGTCAAGGTGCTGAAAAAGGACATCATATTGCAGGATGATGATGTGGAGTGTACCATGACTGAAAAGAGAGTGCTGGCACTAGGCAGCTCTCACCCATACCTCACACAGTTATACTGCTGCTTTCAGACAGAGGTGCGTAAATACACATGCACACACACCTTTTTGGCTCTTTGTTATATGATGTATACAAGTGCTTATCAATGGGAGGAGCGTTGAAGTGTCTCGAGGGGCCTCAGAGGCATAGGACTTCCAGTATTATTGTCAATTTTTCAGAAAACAATACACAAGTATTCAACCAGGTAGGTGCTGGTGCCAGCAACTCATGGAGTGGTTTGTACGGATGAATAAATAAATGTGAAAAAAAACTTAGTGGTTTGTCTGGATAAATAAATAAATGTGGAAAAAAAACTTTGTCTCCAAGGGGGCATGACAAAAATGACAAAAGAGAAGCACTGGCTTAGGTGCATGGCTTTCTCTTACAGTGTTACCTCGGTTTTGTACATCCCATTTACAACTCTGTCTCATTCCGCATATTTGAGTGTGCCTATTAACAATACTATGTGTTTGTTTGTCCATCTGTGATTTTTTAAATTGGGTATGGCAGCAAATAACCCACCATGTAACAGAACTTCTCTTAACCCCCTCCTTTGCGCCTCGCCCTCTTCCCAATCTTAAATAAAGGTAAAAGTAAGGTTAAATGTTATTCTATCCATTTCATCAGTCGTTTGTATTTATATATATTCGGAATGCAAAATGTAATTATTGTCTTTAAAATGTGTTTGTGTTAATATTTTTCGGCGTAAGGAACAAATTGCTACGTCTTCGGAAGACTTATTGTAACGGATTACTAATGAAAACTGAGGTACCACTGTGGGTTTTTTTAACTTAAACTAGTGTTTAGTTGGGTGCATCTATTGTCAACCAATCTCTAATGGTAGCGTTTAAGAAGTGAAGTGAAGTGTATTTATATAGCGCTTTTCTCTAGAGACTCAAAGCACTTTAGTGAAATCCATCATATAAATCCTTTAAGCTACATTTAAACTAGTGTGAGTGGGTAAAGTGTCTTGCGCAGGGACACAAAACAGTGACAAGGATAGCGGAAGTGAGACTCAAACTTGGAACCCTGAAGTAGCTGGAACGGCCGCTCTAGCAACCGAGCCACGCCGCCCGCATTGTAAGAACATTTCACTTGTAACTTATTGGACTTAACTCATGTGGTGGTCTTTGAATGTATTTGTAGTACCGGTAAATAGTATAATGCTTTATTTAAATTTTATTTTAAATATTACGTTACTGTTTTTTGTATTTTATTTATTTTTTATGATATTTTGTATACACAAGATTTTGTATTTAATTCAATGTTGCAGCACATAAATTGGTTAAAAGGTGGCAGCAGTGTGCAACTTGCCATGAGATATGATGACTTGCTCCTTTTCCTGTCTGAGTTTTGAGGCAGGACAATCCTAATCTTCTTTAGGTATTTTAGCCTCCGTTTACCCAATTTGAACTGGTTCAGAATAGAGCAGCATGAAGATGAGACTTAAATCTGAAAAGCAACACCACAAAGTAGCTTTTGTAGCATCACGTCATGCCCTGTATGTAACTTAAGGCACACTGTGTGAGCCACATCATAATGCATGATGACACTAAGCATTTACTCTTAAAAAGACTTTGTAAATAGAGTTTTAAGAAAAACCCATTATAATCGAACCAGTTAGTCTCAAACTGTGCTACATTTATGTGGGCTCCATCTAGTGGCAAAAATCACTTAATGAAATATTGTTTGTGTAATTAATTTTATGTGAATCATTATTTAAGTAGAGTGTTTTAATTTCAAACATAAGTGTTACTGTTCAAACTGTGAGCAATGTTACAGTGGCCCAAAATATTCAATGTACTTATTAAATAAAACATCTGACTTGTTTTTAACGAATACTTAGGCCTACTACTGTACTGTTATTTAATGCATGTCATTACGGTGGTACTTAGTGAAGAAAGTTTGAGAACCACTGGTCTAAACAATCTTTTTGTTGGTGGTGTAATATGGTGCCATAGTGAGATGTGATTGGGTGTGATGTTTAACTGATATTTCTGGTTTGGTTAATCAAACTTGTTTAGCTTGTTTCCTTGGAAAGGCATCTTGACGTTTTGACTGACTTAGTGTCAACTCATAGACAGTCCAGTATTGTTCTTCAATCATGCCTTGATCTTACAGTTCATTACTCTGTAGTCCAGGGGTGTCCAAACTTTTTGTCTTGGGGGCCGCTTTGGGCGGAAATTATTTTACTGGGGGCCAAAAGTCGACTGTATGTATAGTAACTATGTATGTATATGTATATACAGTATATATATATATATATATATATATATATATATATATATATATATGTTAGGGCTGAAAATCTTTGAGTGTCCCACGATTCAATTCAAAATCGATTTTTGGGGTTGCGATTCGATTATATATCGATTTTTTTCGATTCAATGCGATTCTCAATTCAAAAACGATATTTTTCCGATTCAAAACGATTCTGTATTCATTCAATAAATATGATTTCAGCAGGATCTACTGCAGTCTGCTGACATGCTAGCAGAGTAGTAGATTTTTTTTTCTAAAAGCTTTTATAATTTTAAAGGACAATGTTTTATCAACTGATTGCAATAATGTAAATTTGTCTTAACTATTAAACGAACCAAAAATATTACTTATTTTATCTTTGTGAAAACATTGGACACAGTGTGTTGTCAAGCTCATGAGATGCGAAGCAAGTGTGAGCCACTAGGACACTATTGTTCTTTTTTATCCAAATGTGTTTGGATAATGTAAATGAGGGATTTTTAATCACTGCTATGCTGAAATTATAACTATTATTGATACTGTTGTTGATAATATTGATTTTTGTTTCACTACTTGTGTTTTGTTCTGTGTCGTGTTTGTGTCTCCCTTCAATTGCTTTGTTTATTGCAGTTCTGAGTGTTGCTGGGTCAGGTTTGGTTTTGGAATTGGATTGCATTGTTACGGTATTACTGTGTATTGTTTTGTTGGAAGGATAAAAAAAAAAATCGATTTAAAAAAAAAAGAGGATCGATTCTGAATCGCACAACGTGAGAATCGCGATTCGTATTCGAATCGATTTTTTCCCAGACCCCTAATAAATATATATTAGATTAGATTAGATTAGATTAGATTAGATAGTACTTTATTAATTCCGTCAGGAGAGTTCCTTCAGGAAAATTGAAATTTTCAGCACAATCCCATTCAAGATCAGACAAACATTACAGGGAGACAGAACAGGATCGCTGACGGGTCTGCCGGCTTCCAGCGCCCCTTACAAAAAAGATGAGATACAGGGAAACAAGGTGGGGGGAAAGGGAGAAAAAAATAGAAGATTAAAATAAAATTTAAAAAAATCGGTCTTAGCCTGGGCCCTGGAGAGGGGGTGCAGACTGAGGCTAAGGGAAAAAAACAACTCATAGCCATAGAACACATCCCTCTTCCATGTGTATAAGAGGGAAACATCAAACATCAAAGAACACAGAGGACATTAAAGACATTAAAGCAGCAGATACAACCAGACACTTCTACATACAGCTATGAATAAAAAGTAAAAGAAACATATCCACTGTGGTGCCCTCTGCGGTGTTCCACGCCATCGTCCGCTGGGGTGGAGGGAGCATGGCCAGAGACAGGAGCAGACCCATCAAAGCAGGAGCTATATATATATATATATATATATATCCATCCATCCATCATCTTCCGCTTATCCGAGGTCGGGTCATGGGGGCAGCAGCCTAAGCAGGGAAGCCCAGACTTCCCTATCTCCAGCCACTTCGTCTAGCTCTTCCCGGGGGATCCCGAGGCGTTCCCAGGCCAGCCGGGAGACATGGTCTTCCCAACGTGTCCTGGGTCTTCCCCGTGGCCTCCTACCAGCTGGACGTGCCCTAAACACCTACCTAGGGAGGCGTTCGGGTGGGATCCTGACCAGATGCCCGAACCACCTCATCTGGCTCCTCTCGATGTGGAGGAGCAGCGGCTTTACGTTGAGCTCCTCCCGGATGGCAGAGCTTCTCACCCTATCTCTAAGGGAGAGCCCCGCCACACGGCGGAGGAAATTCATTTCGGCCGCTTGTACCCGTGATCTTATCCTTTCGGTCATGACCCAAAGCTCATGACCATAGGTGAGGATGGGAACGTAGATCGACCGGTAAATTGAGAGCTTTGCCTTCCGGCTCAGCTCCTTCTTCACCACAACGGATCGATACAACGTCCGCATTACTGAAGACGCCGCACCGATCCGCCTGTCGATCTCACGATCCACTCTTCCCCCACTCGTGAACAAGACTCCTAGGTACTTGAACTCCTCCACTTGGGGCAGGGTCTCCTCCCCAACCCGGAGATGGCACTCCACCCTTTTCCGGGCGAGAACCATGGACTCGGACTTGGAGGTGCTGATTCTCATTCCGGTCGCTTCACACTCGGCTGCGAACCGATCCAGTGAGAGCTGAAGATCCCGGCCAGATGAAGCCATCAGGACTACATCATCTGCAAAAAGCAGAGACCTAATCCCGTGGCCACCAAACCGGATCCCCTCAACGCCTTGGCTGCGCCTAGAAATTCTGTCCATAAAAGTTATGAACAGAATCGGTGACAAAGGACAGCCTTGGCGGAGTCCAACCCTCACTGGAAACATGTACGACTTACTGCCAGCATTGCGGACCAAGCTCTGACACTGATCATACAGGGAGCGGACTGCCACAATAAGACAGTCCGGTACCCCATACTCTCTGAGCACTCCCCACAGGACTTCCCGAGGGACACGGTCGAATGCCTTCTCCAAGTCTACAAAGCACATGTAGACTGGTTGGGCAAACTCCCATGCACCCTCAAAAACCTTGCAGAGAGTATAGAGCTGGTCCACAGTTCCACGACCAGGACGAAAACCACACTGTTCCTCCTGAATCCGAGGTTCGACTATCCGGCGAAGCCTCCTCTCCAGTACACCTGAATAAACCTTACCAGGAAGGCTGAGGAGCGTAATCCCACGATAGTTGGAACACACCCTCCGGTCCCCCTTCTTAAAGAGAGGGACCACCACCCCGGTCTGCCAATCCAGAGGTATATATATATATATATATATATATATGTAGGTGTGGGAAAAAAATCACAAGACTACTTCATCTCTACAGATCTGTTTCATGAGGGGTTCCCTCAATCATCAGGAGATTTTAATGG